>NC_089596.1:65586377-65614604 GCF_019320115.1 Miscanthus floridulus | reverse complement strand
TCGTTGCGCTGGTTGCGGCGGTCAAAATTGTCGTTCCGACCACGATTGCTGCGGTAATCGTCGCGGTGTGGAGGGTGGTCGGAGCGTGGAATCCTTGCTGCTTCTTCAACGATTATCTTTTTAGCGTCGTCAGCGTCCGCGTATTTCTTAGCGGTGGCCAAAAGCGCTGTGACTGATTCGGGTCTCTTCCGGAGGAGCTTGTCTCTTAGAGCGTCATGGAAGCGGAGGCCGGTGACGAAAGCCTCGATTGCTTCGTTGTCGGAGATTGATGGGACCTTGATGCGCATCTTCGAGAAATGCCGAACGTACTCGCGCAGTGGTTCATCCTTCCAATCTCGGATCCGCTGCAGATCGTACTTGTTGCCGGGTTGTTCACAAGTAGCGATGAAATTGTCGATGAAGGCCTGCCTGAGCTCCTGCCATGAGTCAAAATAGTTCCCTGGCAAGCTAACCAGCCATTGGTGACCTGCATGACCAACAGCGACTGGGAAGTAGTTAGACATGACGTGCTCGTCAGCCATGGCTGAGCGGCACGTAGTTTCGTAGAGCATGACCCATAATTCGGGGTTTTCCTTGCCGTCGTACTTCTGAAGCTTCTCAAGCTTGAAATTCTTGGGCCATATGACTTGGCGCAGGTGTGGAGTGAACTACTTCAGACTCGGCGGACCGTGGGCGGTGTCATACTCCATACGGCGATAGCTTTCATGGGATGCACGATTGTCGGCTCTCTGGTTGATGCGAGCACGCAGATCACGTCCGCCGAGGTAATGGCGGAGATCGTTATTGCCATCGCGGCGATCTCGATTGCCATCTGGATTAGCCCTGCGACCGTGGTTATCACGGCGATTGTCGCGGTTATCTCGGCGGTTGTCGCCTCGAACGTCGTGGCGGTTATCCTCCCAGCGGCGGTTGTCGTCCCGACCACCATCATGACCACCGTTTCCGCCTTGACGGTTGTCTGATGGGTCGTTATTGCGCGAGCCACGTTGGTTGAGTGGCTGTGAGCGACTCGAGTATTGGCGGCTGTGGCTTGATTCGACAGAGACGGATGGAGCCCGGGCTTGATTCATCTCTACGGTCTGAGCCATAGCAGCTGTCAGATAAGCTTGTATGTCATCACAGACTGCTTGGGTCTTGGGAGTGTTGGGCAACCGCTGCATTGTCGCCATGGCAACAGCTACGTTGGCGCTTGGGGTCTTGAAGACTTGTTTGTCCCCCACCCTGTCGAAAGCATTGTTGAGGTCACGAGGTCGGAGCCTTATGCGTCGTGCCTCCTGGTCTGCTTCAGCTTCGATTTGCCGGTGATTAAACCGGTCAATATTGCATGCTTCACGTGCAGTCTTTTCTTGTTCTATTTTGCCAACTGCTGGCGGCTTGTCGTTGCTGACAACATGGATCAAATCCCCTCGTCTTGGCGGGAAAGACAGAAATTGGGGGAAACCCGGGGCGTGGTCTGGTAGATCCAGATCGTATTTGACGCCTTCATCTTCATGACGCTGAAGCTCGGTGTGGACAGATGCGTTGGATGCGACGCCAGATGAGGAGCTGGAGTCACCCTCTCGGACTGTGTGGACGGATCCTTCTTGATAATCTTCAATCCGAACCATGTTGACGATGTTGCATGGCTTTGGCCGAGATCGGTGGATAGGACATAGGTCTGAGCGGCGTCGTGGGTTGTACGCGTAGCTGGAGGCAGCGTTTCGCAGGCCGTAGGGCTGGACCTGGTGGTTCTCCGTCGGGACTTCGTACTCGCAGAGTCGGAGACCCGTCGCGAAGGCTGGCTGGCGACGAGCGGAGCGCCCCTCAGGAGTAGATACGACCACAAGATCTGTTCCAAATCGTGCAGGACGACTGGCCTGAGCTGGTCGGATAGATCTGTTGTGGGGAGCTGTTACCTGCTCATTAGGTTGGCTTTGAATCGTACTTACCAGAGCTAGGGTTTCAGCGAGTTTGATGCCGACCCGATCGATGGAGTCGTGCAGGTTGGTGTCGTCGATCTGCTTTCCTTTGTAGCGGGGAAGCGGATGACGGGTTGTCGGCGTGGCTATAGGCGTGGTTGGAGCCAGATGCACCGCGGTCGGAGCTAGATCCATCGTGGTTGGAGCCGTGTTCGTCATGGTCGGAGCCAGATCCGTCGTGGTCGGAGCCGTGTTCGTCGTGGTCGGAGCCGTGTTCACCGTGGTCAGAGCCGTGTTCACCGTGGTCGGAGCCATAGCCGATGCAGGTGAAGTAGTCGTCGGCGCGGGTTGAATCCACGCCTCCTCCGTGGTCATGGCGATGGAGACGCCAGGGCCGGTGGTCCAAGTGATCTGGCCGACGGTGAACGTGAGGCCGTTGGGCGTAGCCATGGAGCCGGAGATGATGACCATCTTGTTTTCTTGGAGAGCAGTACGCACACCCCCTACCTGGTGCGCCACTGTCGACGAAATATGGTCGGCAGTCTACCTAGGGGTATGCCCAAGGTAGTAGATTATCGGCAGACAGATGCGCAAGCCCCAAACAAGATGGTGACGCAAGACAGACACGAGGTTTTATCCAGGTTCGGCCGCCAAGAAGGCATAATACCTACGTCCTGCGTCTGATTTGTATTGCTGTATGTCAATGAGAGATGTTTTTTAGAGGGGTCCCCTGCCCGCCTTATATAGTCCGAGGGGCAGGGTTACAGATCTGGAAACTAATCCTAGTCAGTTACAATTGCCATATGTGGCCGGATAAGGATTCCTATTCTAACCGACCAGGATCCTGCTTGGTCGCCAAATCCATCTTGGTTCCTTGTGCGGGACTCTGATCAGGTTAACTGGGCCGCACGTCGCCTTTCGGGTGGACTGAACCCATCGATCCGGGCCAGCCCAAGCTTAGCCGTAAGGGTATAGGGGTTAATACCCCCACACTCTTCATGGCGTTTGTCATGGTACTGCCATGATGTTGGCTGCTGCACAAGTTCACTCCGGCCATGATCTTTGGCTTCTTCCCCATGGAGCTCCAGCCACCAGATACCCTGGAGATTATGAGCACCTGGTCGAGGATTTCTTCGACGCCGCCAACTCTATAGCCCTAACCTCCTAGGCCGATGATATAGTAAACAAAGTGTTTTCTAATCTGTAGCTTGTAATAAGTGATTTCAGCAAACAATTCCCTCATCTCCAATGACTTTCCTTTCATTTCTTGCATCACTTTGTTTGTGTTTGCCTTGCTCCCGTGGGCGATACACATCATCCCGGCTCTTACCCCTCTGGGTTTATCTTCACACTAGAAGTGATACCCTTCTGGTATTGGCTCTGACAGTTGAGCAAATCGGTTGTCAAATATTAATCCAAACACTAGGGTAGTATTCCTTTAAATATTCCCCATTTGATTGCTCTGCTGAATTACTCTTCTCCTCTCAGTGTCTCCAAAATGTAAATATTACCAGGCGCACAATGTTTGATCCGATAAGGTCTCTCCCGATTAGGCGACTATACCGCCTATCTTGCTCTTGGCCATCAAGGGTAATCCATCCCTAGCTTTCTCCAGAGTCTTATTGCCATTGACCAACATAAGTACATCCTCGAGAGCATCCCTGAATCAGCCAAAGAAGGCAAACCATAGATCGCGGGGGCTGATGCTATTTGGCTAGAAATGTTGAGAGCGATCCATGATGTTCTAGACTTGAGATCTGCATGTCAACGCATATCTTGTGTAGAATCGATCATACTCTCCGTTATTTAATTACGCTTCTTGTTTCAGCTAAAGAGCCGATTTGATATAGCTGATCCTAGACTTCTAATCTTAATCTAATTAAGTCTGAAAACATGGCTTTTATTAAGAGAGCCCTTTGATTTCCTGCCCTCAGTTGCCCAACATCGTATTCCCATCGGCATTAGTGAAGTGGTTCTTCGCCTTCCATTAATTGCATACGTCCACCTCTTCGCTTCATGCCTTCAAATACCAGCTGATGGCTTTGGCCTCGAACACATCTCCACTCACAACTATTCCATTGCTCTTCTTCGCCTACTGAAAACCATGTAGCGGTTTTCTTTCTCCCTTCCATAGATCCAATCTTTTTTCATGGCTGGCGAGGATAACTGAGGCAAGCGCGTGGTGGAGATCCCAAAGGAGAACATGCCAATGAACCAGCATCTCTGATGCATGAGGTGAGATTGACATTGCCTGTTTATGATGATGAACTATTCTAACTCGCCTATAGGTTTGTTGTGAATGACAGTCTTCATCCTCTCCCTAGGGCTAGTGGGCCCTCTGATGCCGCATCTTCTGTGCTGGCTTCGTCATCGGATTCTTCCTACTCCTACAATGGTGATGATGCCCGACGCTACCTTCATGAGTGGAGGATGGCTTAGAATCGTTATTCCGAGGTGACTTGGGAGAACGGCCAACTTGAGATTCACCTTGGGGTCTCTCAGGCCACCCTTCATGCGGCTAAGGAGGAGGCTAGCACCGCCCGAGCGTGGCTGGCCAAGTCTAACACCATGGTGGTGGGTAAGATGAATTTTAGGAATGCCTTATTCTGATTTCCATTATCTTTATCTTGATAGTCTTTTGGTTCCTGTGATTGTTAGCCCTAATGGTGCAGTTGGAGTCTCTCCAACTAGCGTCAAACGTGGTCGCAGACGCCATCAATGCTCGAGGTTCCCCCATCGTCGTTCATCACAGTGTGGTGGTGGTGCTAACCATGGTACAAGTCCAAACTAGGTACGAGCTCCACGCCATGGAGACTGGTTTCCCAATGGGCGACAACCCTAAGGAACATGAGGACCTACTCGAAGAATTTGTTTTGGCAGCGGAGGCCATAGTAGACATCACATCCGCCAAGGATGTGGTGAACAAGGTCTTTGATTAGATTGTATCTAGGGTAATCCGATGAGCAAAGACCCCTATTCTTTTCATGAATGTGTCTCAGTGCAATGCTCTTGTGTATGGCTATTTTTGCTTTTTGTTTTTTACTCGATAGGTGATACATATTGTATCGGCTTTTATTGTCTTTGAAGATTTTCATTTTCTGAACTAGAGGCGATACCCTCCTGGTACCGGCTATTAGAGCCGAGAACAAATCGGCTATCGAATGTTGATTAGATGTTAGGATAACATCCCGTGGAACTTTTCATACCAAAGGTTAGACAATTGATCAACCTAGGTCATGTATCCTATTAAGCGAAATAGAACTTCTTTAAGAAATCCATTAACTCTAAATCGCACTTACAATTTGACTCAGCATCCACATACGTCGGCCTAAACCCATCTCCAGGGCTAATGTTTATTTTTCCCTAATCAAATGGCAGACATGAAGTGTTACTTTTTACTAAAACAAACTCTCAGAGCCGATCGCTTGCATCGGCTATTGGCTTTCATTGCTGATCTTAATGAAGCCTCCTTCCCATGACTTGCCAGAAAAACATTCAAAGTCTCATAGTTCCCAAAAGACTAGATTGACTATTGCGATGCTCATGGACTCATCAGCGCGAACCAGTTCAACATCATCTCCATGCCATTGAATCAAACACTGATGCATGGTCAATGGTATACAACAGTTCGCATGAATCCAATCGCGACCAAGGAGCAAACTATATGACCCTTTTCCATCAATGATGAAGAATATGGTGAGCAGAGTCTTGCTCCTAATTGTTAGTTCGACGTTTATTGCCCCCTGGGTCTTAGATGTATTACCTCTGAAGTCCTTAAGCATCATGTCAGTCTCCATCAGATCTCCTGGTCCTTTGCCACGCTTATGAAAAGTGGTGTAAGGCACAAGATTGACAGAAGTACCTTCGTCCACCAATATCTTGTTCATCGGCTTCCCATCAACAAGACCTTTCCTATATAAAGCTTTTAAGTGCCGATGTTTGACTGGTTTGTCAAATATTGCTTGTTGTACAACCGTTAACTTGGCAACTATCTCTTCATACTCCGATTCATCGAAATCCAAATAAACTTCTTGATCTACCAGAGCTCTGAATTCTGATGGCAACAAAAAAAACCATTTGGATATTAGCCGATGGTTGCTTTCTATCGGCTGTTTGCTTGGTACGCCATACTTGAGGTTTACCAGATGCCTGAGCCTGTTCCATCTCTTCATTCGTTAGACGTTGCACCCTTCTCTTCTAGCTTCTTGTTAAACCTCCTGGACACCATTGTCCTTCCTGCCAAACATATTTTCTTTCGTTGCCTTCTTCATAATCAGCCCAGTTCTGGTCAACAACTCTTTTTCCCAGCCGATTATGAATACTTCCATTTTAAGCGCCGATCCATGTTATTATCATGATATGTATCTTGAGCATTGATAGACCAGCGGTTGGTTTGAGACTGCTTAAACTCCCAATATTGATTGCTGCATTCTGGATAGTCATGTCTGGTAGGCAACTTCAAACCTTCATTCTAGCAATGTCTGAAGAAAGGATAATTCTAATGTAATTCGGCTTGTTTCCTTTCATACCTCTCTTCTTTCAGTTGATTCTAGTATGCTTGATCCTTTAACCAATGCTGATAACCCTTTTTCTTTTGCCGCTGCCACTTATTCAACAGAATCCGAGATGTAACTCGTGGCTTTGTTGTCCTTGCTTTTGACATCTCCCCCTGCTCGTATCGGCTCTTTTGCTTAGCACGACGTCTTCTAATCTCTCTATACTTGTCAGCCGATATTTGCATCTTGGGGTCGACTGTTCTAGATTCTCTTGATTTGGTCAATGTTAGGACCTTAGCTTTTCCTTTGATCAGTCCAACATCAACCATATTCTGATCTCCTAAGAAAGGATTATCATCAACTTTCATTTTCCGAGGCGTATCAAATTTGAGCCTCCCTTGTTGAATTACCCTCTGTATATGCCGTCGGAAGGTTCTGCATTCATTAGTGGAATGGGAAGTAGCATTATGGAACTTGCAGAACTTCTTATTTTTCAACTGATTAGGGGGTAACATAACATGACCATCGGGTAGCTTGATCTGTCCCTTTTTAAGCAAGAAATTGAAGAGCTTATCTGATTTGGTGACATCGAAGTCATAGCTCTCTTCGACTCCTCTTCCCTAAGGATTTGGCACCATTACTATCTTCTTGCACCAATTCCATTCAACCATAGCAACCTCTTCTTCTTCTTCTTCATAGTCGTCATCGACTGAGTATGGATCATAAGCTTTAGCTACTGTGGTACTTTTCTAAAATCGGGTATCTCTACGCATACTCTGGAATTGGCTATTGAGCGCTACCACTCGTTGAGCCAATTGACCCAAGTTGTCAAATTCTTGTCCCAGCAGCTTTTTTTCCACACTGGCAGCATTCCTTGAACAGCTAAAGCAGCTAGTTGATCATCAGCCAAGTTTAAGGAGAAGCATAAGTTCCTAGTTTCTTGGAACCTCTAAAGAAATTTAGTGCCCAATTCATTAGTCTTCTGTCTTATAGTTGTCAGATCGGTAATCTTCTTTTCTCTAGTCTCAGTGTAAAAATATGTATGAAACTTCTTCTCTAGGTCAGCCCAATTGGCAATGGAATTGACTGGTAGTGATGAAAACCAAGTGAAGGCTAGCCCTGACAAGGACAAGGAGAAGAAATGAACTTGATGGGCATCCTCAACTGATGTTTCGCCCAATTATGTAAGATACTGACTGATATGTTCTATCGTGCTTGTACTATCTTGGCCAGTGAACTTAGCAAATTCTGGAAGCCTATAATTTATGGGAAGAGCGACCAAATCATACCATTCTAGATATGAGCATTTGTACAAAAAAGTCAGCCCTTTTGGCTTCAGACCGAACTAATTTTTCATCATCTCGGTCACCCTCAGCAGCAACTCATCAGCATTTGAATTTGGATTTCTCTGTACTTGCCAACCCATATGTGGATTGAAATCCCATGTGCCTTGACACCCTAGATTTGAAATCATGTGAAGGGTATTATAGTCTATGTCATAGTGATACCCTTGTGAAATCTTGATCTGTTAGGTCCTTTGCTGGCTTGCTGCTTGAAGTCTCTAATTGTAGACATAAGGATCTATATCTCTATGGATCCTTTGAATTGATGGTGCTATTTTTTGAGCCGACGATGGTATGTGGCCTGATGTGCCAAAATTGATCACCTAGTTCTGACTTTGCCCTACCGGCTGTTGCATATGCTGTACTGATGGTCTAGGATTGTACTGTATCTGATTTGCAAGAGTTCCTTGAGTTTGTTCAGATGAACCCTGAACTGCCTGGACATCACCATTACCTGCTGGTGCTGCTTCTTGATGGCTGGTACCGACTTGATTAGTCCCTTAGGTTGATGGATCTAAAATGTTGTAATAAGCCAGCCCACCTTGACCAACTGGAAACCCAAAAATCGTCTCTCTCATGGCGTTGTGGAATATGTCCAAGAAAGCTTCATTATGGCATCATGAACAGATTTGTCTACAACTTCCTTAACGAAATGCATGTCTTCATCTTTAGTTATATCTATCTACCCGTGTGGTAGAACTCTTGGTAGTGGAAATTTCTAAACAATTGTGTTGTCACGTATTTTGGTGTAGGACAACAAACACTTGTTCTAAAACTCTTCTGTAGCTTTGCTGATGATACCCTTATCCCCATTAGGTAGATCTTCATAATGCAGCATAAGGATGTCATTGTTGTTGTGAACCGCCATAACGATTGTGGGGTCCTGTAGGGGACCGTGACACCTAAGAGGGGGGGGTGAATTAGGCAACTTAAAATTCTAACTCTAAACTATGGCCTCTTTTTCTAACCCTAGCAAAACCTATGTAAAAGATAAACTATCTAAATGTGCAACTATGGTTTTGCTAGTGTGTTGCTATCTCTATCGCTAAAGGAGTAATACAATAAATATAAATGCGGAAGCTAAAGAGCAAAGTAGAGATATGCAAACTCCCATCGATGACTCCGGTATTTGTACCGAGGTATCGAGAAGTGCACAAGCTTTCCCCTAGTCCTCGTTGGAGCGCCTTATAAGGAATCCCTCGCAAGGGCCAAGATCCTAGTCGAGTAACTCCGTGGATAGCCTTGGGCCTTCCCCATGCACAAGTGGGTCTCTGACGTGCCTTCCGGCAAGCCTCTCCCGGATGCTCCCCGCCGTCTTCACTATCAAGCTTCCGACCAAAATGCCGCGGGCCTTGTTTCCTTCGATACACGGTGGCGGCCAGACCACAAACGCAGTTGGTGTGATCTCGCAAGACTATAAGCCCCTCCGATGTACAACAATGGTGCACGCAAGCACCGGGTAGTAAGAGGTATGCAAACCTCACTAAACACTAGGCCTAAACCTAGAGTAAGCGCATAAGTGGTGGTCTAATCAACTTAAGCACTTCACAAAGCACCTATGCTAATCACCTAATGAATCACTAAGCACTATGTAAGTGGAGATCACTAAAATGGTGTATCAACACCCTTGATATATTTCCTTAGCTCCACCTTACCCAAATGGCCGGTTGGGGTTGTATTTATAAGCCCCACTGAGAAAGTAGCCGTTGGGCATGAAATCCCACTTTTCTGCTACTGACCGGACGCTGATTACGCCCTGACCAGATGGGTCCGGTTGTCTCGACTGTTAGAGCAGCGATCAACTAATCGGACGCTACCAGCGTCCAATCACATGCCACCGGACACTTCCGGTCGCAATTTTGCTGCTCTAGAACCTTTCTGTACTTGATCGAACGCTGCAGTCATGCGTCCGGTTGATTTGTCACCAGCGTCTGGTCATGCCTGCTGTTGCCGATCCTCTTGATCGGAGCATCTGGTCGCTTTCCACCAGCGTTCGGTCCAGCGTCCGGTCACCTCTATGAGCTTGTTTCTTCATGATCTTACGTCCGGCTTGGTTCCTATCTTCGTGCTTGGACTTTGCTTGATATCTTGGGTCTTCTCTTGTGCTTCTAAGGTCTTGCTTATGGTGTTGATCATCAGATCATCTCGTCGCCTTCATCCAAGTCAAGTCTTGCACCCTATTGAACTACAAAACAATCACTTGCAAATTCATTAGTCCAATTTGGTTGTGTTGGTCATCAAACACCAAAATCCAAAGTAAATGAGCCTAGGGTCCATTTTTCTTACAATCTCCCCCTTTTTGGTGATTGATGACAACACGACCAAAGCAAGCAAAATAATGAGAATTTGAAATTTAAAAACTATCTACTTGCTAGGATGCAATGCAAGGGGCAAGGTTATATGATGCTAAAAGATACTACTTGTAAGACTAAAAGATACCACTTGAAAACTTATCTTGCCCTTGCAAATTTCCCCATGTGGCATTATAGATTTAAGCCTTGCTTCCTAAAAATTCTCCCTATTACATAGACTAATCCATAATCCACTATCCTCCCTTTCTTGGACCATTACCACTTGTAGACCATTACCACTTGTAAATTATCATGATCTAGCTTTTGGTCCTACAAATTAATGCTTCCTTTTGGTCCTCTAAATTCTCCCCTTTGGAATCAAACACCAAAAAGGAAGACATTAGTAGCACAAGGGAGGGTCAAACTTTGTGATCCTTTGTATGTAGAGTGGAATAGGTCACAAAATTTGACTCTCACATTATATAGACTAAGCTCCCCCTAAATATATGCAAACATATGGTAGAAGGCAAAGCTTATGCATAATTGGCAAAATATTGCTCAAGGGAATTTAATCTATATAATGCATGGAGAAAGCATGTCAATATCAAAATGAAATCAACATGATGATATCGGTTTAGAAATACCACATGTGGAAATCAATTTGATTTCTACCACTTGCAATGGGTGGTGGTTATTTTGAAGTGTGATGCTTAACTCCAGGGACTCCATTTTCCTTGCAATGAGACTACTACACACATGATAAGCTTGAAAAGGTGTTAGTCTCAAAGCATTCAAGTTGTAGAGTAACCTCCCCCTAAATTCGTGCACACAAGTATGGAATACTTGTAGAAGACATGCACATTGATTTTAGAATCAATAATACCACTTGAAAGAGGACATCACATGAATGTGAGAATCATTTTCGAAGGTGATATTCAGGAGAAATTATCTATAATTTGGACTTTGGCACATATTTGATGAACAATTGAAAGACAAGCTATGTGTTGTGCTCTTAAACAATTTTAAACCATGTAGGTTTGCTCCAAGGTTTAAGAGTGAAACCGAGCAAGCCTACCATAAGATATGCCTAGTGTATGCATGATAAAAGATATAAGCATGCAATATGCAAACATAGGCATGAAAAGTAACTAGATGCTTAAAGATACCAATTTGTAAGAAATACCACTTGTAGGAAATGTAAATTGATACTACTGGAAGCAAATTGAATCTAGTTACCTAACATGGGAAGGGGAATTTAGGTCCATAGTATTCACTAACCCGCTTGGCAATGATTTTGTCCATCATAATGCACCCCATGAAATGCACCCATACTTTGCCAAGTCTCCAAATTACCTGAGGTCCAACGGACTTCCCACTTCCCTTTCAGGATCCAAACCATCTTAGTGCTCTTCATGTTGGAAATGATTTCCTTTGGCACCCAAAAGTGTTTGACCCCATTGTTGGCTTGCTTGTTCACCTTGATGGCCACCACCTTATCATTTTTCTTCTTCTTTAACAAGTATGGTGTGGAGGCCTTCTTGTCCACCTTGTTGGTGTAGGTGTTGGAGAGCTTGCTTGTTTGCTTTTTTTTGGTTCTTCTTTGCTCCTCCCCCATTCTTCACCTTGCACTCATAGGACTTGTGACCTTCCTTGTGGCACACGTAGCAAACCATGATTTGTCCTTCATCAAACTTCTTCCCTCCCTTGACGGTGTTATCTTGATGAAGTTAGGCTTGCTTCACCTTGCCTTTCACTTGAGTCAAGTCCTTGGTAGTGATGATGAAGAACCTACTAAGGATGAACTATTTGATATGCTAGAAGATGCTAAAGAACACTTTGGTATTAAGAGAAGGGAATGCAAAAGCTTGAGTACGGAACTAAAATCCCTCAAGCAAGCCTTTGATGAGCTCAATGCAACTCATGAGAGGCTAGAGGAAGCCTATGAGAAGCTTGGCAAGGCTCACAAGAAGCTTGAAAAAGCTCATTCCTCTTTGCTTAAAGAACAAAATAAAAAGAAGCATGTTGAGACTTGTGATATAGGCTTAACTTGTGATATAATTGATGAATCATTATCTATGCCTATCATTGTTGCTCCCGCTAACCCTTCTTGTAGTACTTCTACTTCCACCTCATCTAGTAGTGATGGTCTCACTTGTGATGCCTCACTAATGGTTGAGAATGAGAACCTCAAGAAGGAGGTCAATAAGCTCACTCACACCTTAGCTAAGGCCTATGGTGGTGAGGACCGCTTGCTTATGTGCTTGGATAGCCAAAGAGCTTCTCTCTACAAAGAGGGATTGGGCTATATCCCCAAGAAAGGTAAGGCAGCTTTTGCTCCTCACAAGACTAGTTTTGTGAAGAACAATGGTCGGTTTTGCACTAGTTACAAGCAAGTTGGTCATAAAGAGCATGAATGCAAGAATAAGAGCAACAATGCTAATGTATCCATAATTAAGCTTGATTCTTTCTATATGCTTACCAAGGGTGCAAATGGTGTAAAGGCTAAGTTCATTGGTAAACCATGGATGGGCTCAAAGAAGAAAGCCATTTGGGTGCCAAAGAGCTTGGTCACTAATCTTTAAGGACCCAAGCAAGTTTGGGTACCTAAAAAGAATTGATCTTCTTTTGTAGGTCAATTACAAAGCCGGAGGAAGGCATTAGGTTCTTGATAGTGGGTGCACTCAACACATGACTGGTGATGCAAGAATGTTCAACTCAATCAACACCAATGGCAATGATGGTTATGATAGTATCACATTTGGTGACAATGGCAAAGGCATGGTCAAAGGGCTTAGTAAGATTGCAATACCCAATGACATGAGCATTTCCAATGTGTTGCTAGTAGAAAGCTTGAACTTCAACTTGCTATCCGTGGCTCAATTGTGTGATCTTGGATTCAAATGCATATTTGGGGTAGATGATGTAGAAATCATAAGTGTAGATGGCTCTAACTTGATCTTCAAGGGCTTTAGATATGAGAATCTATACTTGGTTGATTTCAATACTAGTGAAGCTAAATTATCTACATGCTTGTTCACTAAGTCTAGTATGGGTTGGTTATGGCATAGAAGGCTTGGTCATGTTGGAATGTGTCAACATGGAATTTTGTCCCATGCCGAGGACACACGAGCAAGTCGGAAGGGTCCGCTCGATGGAGCTGGAGATCCACCTAGCTTTAGCATAGGGGTGGTCGATCCTGCACACTCCTCCTGAGATGTGCCAGTCAATTTGACCCTACAATTGACAAGGAGAGAAAGCTTATCAGTAATTAAGGGCAGAACATGCCGGTGTTGCCAGACAGTCCCAAATGTGCGGCTCTGTGAGCCGATATGAAAGGAGATCGACTAAATAGCCGATTCTAGCACATTCATAAGAATAAATCGGTTAAAGCTCATGAGGTTGTGTAAGAAGAATCGGTTATCATTTAGGATGAGTATCATTCTTTAAATAAATATTGGTCAGTGGCCAGAAGATATTAACAATAATTAGTTCATGCTGAGCCAATGACTGCAAGTAACTGAACTCCTTTTTATAAAAGAAACAGTTCATCATCATTCAACCATTTAATAGTGATAAATCTAATGAACATATTAGATCTCATCTATCGCTATGACCAGTAGGGCATGAGGCAGAATCATGCAGGCCATAGGAACAACAATAGACTCAACGACCCTAACTTATTACTTATATCAGTGGGGCATGGGGCAGAATCATGCAGGTCATAATACAATAATAAGATCATAGGGCCAACATATCTTTCAACCTACCGCTACTTCAACAGTCACATGACGAGAACTGTTCGTGAAAGCACTCGATATCGGCTAAAATAGCCGATTTAGTCATAATGCACAGTCAAGGTCATGCCCTCTTTGGAATAGATCTACCAACTAACGATCCCCACTCCATGGTACTAATAGTGGGATGTGAGGCAGAATCACACAGGTCATGATAATGGGCCATGGAACAGTTTTTGCTAGCCAATAGATCTACTCAAGATCAAACACGCCTTAACCGCACGCTATGCACGATCAAGATTGACGTAAAACAGCCGATAAAACATAACTCATCATTTAAAGTGTAGATTAAATCAGTTTAGATTAACAAACGATGGGTTAACAAAGATATAAGGCCGATCTAGATCAATCCCAATCGGGCGAAGTGATATTGCTGTAATTAAATAAACAATGGAAGCAATAAGCAATATCGATAACTTAATGAATTTATCTGAAGGAATGGCACCCTTAGATAGAGCTGATAACTTGACCTTAATCTAGTTCGAGTAGTGGAGGTTGACCGGATCAATGCAACCATACTTGAACTAGACAAGAGTCGATAACTAACTCATACCAGAGTCGTAGTGGAGGTCGACCGGATCGATGCAGCCGTATGAACAGAGGTATAAGCCATGATGGTACTTATAGACAAGCAGTGGAGGTCGATCGGATCGATGCAGCTATACTTGCTGAAGAACTCACCGAGATCTACTCTACTCCTACTCCTAAGGGGTGGCCGAAGCCAAAAAAGTAAATAACTTGTATTTGATTGATTATGTGTGTTTTACAATAGCCGGACTTTGATATTTATACCCGGGACCTACGCATGACTCCTGTCTAAGCACGACTCATCACAATTTTTGACCCTAGAGAAAACATTACTAATTTAAGATAACTTGGACTCTAATCTTTCCCTTTTTGTAGAGTCCAATATGTCTCGTCTTGGCACCGATCATAGCCTTTATCGTTATCTGCTAGTGCTATTTGATGAATGTCAATTTCAGTGTTACATTCAAATTAGCTAATTCCAATCTGCACATAATTGATTCCTTGATGACATGATCTTGGGAGCTTTCGAGTCCTTGTGACTCTCCTTCGAAATTTTGGTGTAAATAGAATGAAACAATTGAATAGATTGGTTAAGCATGACTTGGTTAGAGGCTTGAAAGATGTTGTGTTTGAGAAGGATAAGCTTTGTAGCTCTTGTCAAGCCGGCAAACAAGTTGGAAACACCATCCTAAGAAAAGCATGGTGAGCATTAGTAAAGCATTTGAGTTATTGCACATGGATTTGTTTGGGCCAACTCAATACACTAGCATCGGTGGCAACAAATATAGCTTTGTGATAGTGGATGATTATACTAGATACACATGGATATTCTTTCTAGTGGACAAAAGTGATGTGTTTGCAACATTCAAATCATTTATCAAGGGCATTCACAATGAGTTTGAAACAACCATCAAGAGAGTTAGAAGTGACAATGGTAGTGGATTTAAGAACACTAGAATTGATGAGTTGTGTGATGAATTTGGAATTAGACATCAATTCTTAGCCAAGTACACTCCACATTCAAATGGCCTCGTTGAGAGGAAGAATAGAACACTCATTGATATGGCAAGGTCTAAGCTTAGTGAATACAATGTGACTCAATCTTTTTGGGCCGAAGCTATTAACACGGCTTGCTATTGTAGCAACCGTCTCTATTGTCACCCATTGAAAGAGCAGACACCATATGAGCTCTTGAATGGTAGAAAGCCCAACATTGCATATTTTTGGGTCTTTGGTTACAAATGTTATATCTTGAAGAAAGGCACTAGATTGGGCAAGTTTGACAAGAAATGTGATGAAGGATTCTTACTTGGATACTCAACCACTAACAAAGCATATAGAGTTTGGAATTTGGATAGTGGTACTCTTGAGGAAGTTCATGATGTTGAATTTGATGAAACCAAGGGTTCACAAGAAGAAAATGAGAACTTGGAAGATATTAGAGGCATTCAACTTTTAAATGCCATGAAGAACATGGATGTTGGTGAATTGAGGCCTGGGCAAGTGAATGATGATGAAGATGATCAAGTGCAAGTGCTCTCTAACTCAAATGTGCAAGGTGATACAAATCAAGCTAGTACAAGTGGCTCTCATGAAAATGAACAAGATCAAGTGGCTAGTACATCATCTCAACCCAATGATCAAGCAAGTGCAAGCAATCAAGTTCCAATGCTCCAACCATCCAATATTGCAAGGGATCATCTATTGGACACTATCATTGGTGATATTTCAAGAGGTGTGCAAACTAGATCAAGATTGGCTTCATTTTGTGAGCACTTCTCATTTGTGTCATCCATTGAACCAAAGAAAATAGATGAAGCATTGAAGGATGTTGATTGGGTGAATGCTATGCATGAAGAATTGAATAACTTCACAAGAAATCAAGTGTGAGAATTAGTAGAGAGACCAAAGGGACACAATGTGATTGGAACCCAATGGGTCTTTAGAAACAAGTAAGATCAAAATGGGATAGTAGTAAGGAACAAAGCAAGATTGGTAGCACAAGGATATACACAAGTTGAAGGTCTTGACTTTAGAGAAACATATGCCCTGGTTGCTAGATTGGAAGCAATTAGAATCTTGCTAGCCTATGCTTGTGCCCACAACATCGAACTCTATCAAATGGATGTAAAGAGTGTATTTCTCAATGGTTACATCAATGAAGAAGTATATGTTGCGCAACCTCCCGGTTTTGAAGATGACAAGAAGCCCCACCATGTGTACAAGTTGAAGAAGGCATTGTATGGCTTGAAGCAAACACCAAGAGCATGGTATATGAAATTGAGGGACTTCCTACTCTCTAAAGGGTTCATGATGGGCAAGGTTGACACCACTCTTTTCATCAAAAAGAGTGGAAAAGATTTATTTGTGTTGAAAATCTATGTTGATGACATCATATTTGGATCAACCAATCAAGACTTTTGTGATGAGTTTGGAAAGATGATGGCTAATGAGTTTGAGATGTCCATGATTGGAGAGTTGAGTTACTTCCTTGATCTTCAAATCAAGCAATTGAAGAATGATACATTTGTGAGTCAAGGCAAGTATATCAAGGACATGATCAAGAAGTTTGGCATGAGTGATAGCAAAGCCATTAGCACACCAATGGGAACCAATGGCAACTTGGATAGTGATGCAAGTGGAAACATGGTGGATCAAAAATTGTATCGGTCTATGATTGGAAGCCTACTCTATGTGACCGCATCAAGGCCGGATGTCATGTTTAGTGTATGCATGTGTGCAATATTTTAAGCCTCACCAAGAGAAAGTCATTTGAAGGCTACAAAGAGAATATTGAGGTACTTGAAGCATACACAAAATGTTGGTTTGTAGTATCCCAAACGAGCAAAGTTTGAGCTAGTTGGTTACTCTGACTCGGATTATGCGGGATGCAAGGTTGAAAGGAAAAGCACCTCAGGAACATCTTAATTGTTGGGAAGATCACTTATTTTATGGTCATCAAAGAAGCAAAATAGTGTTGCATTATCAATCACCGAAGCCAAATACATATCCGCTGGTAGTTGTTGTGCATAAATACTTTAGATGAAGGCCACTTTGAGTGACTTTGGAATCAAATTCAAGAAAGTGCCATTGCTATGTGACAACGAGAGTGCAATAAAGTTAACCAACAATCCGGTTCAACATGCAAGAACAAAGCACATTAATGTCCACCACCATTTCATAAGAGATCACCAACAAAAAGGGGACATTTGCATTGAGAGTGTAGGCACTGAAGATCAACTTGTCAATATATTAACCAAGCCATTGGATGAGAAAACATTTTGAAAGCTAAGGAATGAGTTGAACATATTGGATTTCTCAAATATGTGTTGAGGCACCCCCCCACTTATATGACATGTCTCTCATTCGAGCAATCTAAGGTAAAAGTTGATTAGCATGGCATACATCCATGCTAAGGACATGTTTAGTGCATCTAGTCATCTCTCACATTAAATAGGCTCATTCATAAAAATCAAATGATTTTGATGATTGTATGGTACCACTATTGCTTTTATGCTTATTTTGATCTAGTGGTAGCATATGACATGTTTGTGGGCTTGTAATCCTAGTGTTTAATCTAGAAAATGAGCTCTAAGTGTTGAACTCAACATGGTACAAGATAACCCTTATTTGGAGGTGTGAATAAGCTTGTCCTTGGATCAAACCGAGTTAAATATCTTTGGCAAATGATTAGATTGGACCAAATTTGGGAAAATGATCCTCACCCCATTGATTGACATTGATAATCTCAACCTATCTACATTTTGAACCTTTGTGGTCATTGATGACAAAGGGGGAGAAAAACAAAGATATCAGTGATATTAGTACTATGTGGAGAAAAACAAAGATATTAGTGTACTAAGATAGTGAAATAACAACAAGGGGGAGTATTTGACATAGGGGGAGAGATATGACAAAGAAAAGGGATCAATTAAAATTTTGAGCACACAAGTAGGGAGAGCAAGCTCATGAATTTGTATGGTGCATTTGAATGTGCATTTCATATGTTTGCTTGCATGGCATAAGTTTTAAATTTCAATATCCATGCTTGTGTGGTGTATGCTAGTTGTAGGTCTAAATGATGAAATGAAAAACTAGCATCCATATGTTATCTAGTGATTTCATTTCCATGTGGTATCAAGCTAACCATGGTGCTAAGGATGGTATAATGATGCACTCCGATTGGTATCATGCTTCAAAGGTCCATCTTTTATACCTTAGCATCATTTGGTAGACATTGTCTCCAATATTTCCTATCTAAGCATATGTGCAAGCTTCAATCCAAACTCTTAGCACATATGTAGGGGAGCAATTGCTACCATATGGAGTTCATGAAACTTGTTCATATCCTTTTACACATAGTAAACATGCTTGGACAAGCAACATGGATTCAATTGAATTTCAATTCATATCTTTGTGAAAGGGTTGTCATTAATTACCAAAAAGGGGGAGATTAAAAGCTCTAGTTTGGTTTTGGTGAATTGATGGAACCCTAAGTGCTAACCTAGTATATCAAGTGATCATGAGATAGGTAGCACATTCCAAGTGGTGAGGCAAATGAAGCTCATGACATGATGATGGTGATGCCATGGTGATGATCATGGTGATGATCAAGTGCTTGGACTTGAAAAGAAGAAAAAGAAAAACAAAAGGCTCAAGGCAAAGGTATAAATAGTAGGAGCCATATTGTTTTTGTGATCGAGACACTTAGTGAGTGTGATCACATTTAGGATCGATAGTTGTACTATTAAGAGGAGTGAAACTCGTATCAAAATGCAGTTATTAAAGTGCCACTAGATGCTCTAACTCATTGCATATGCATTTAGGATCTAGTGGAGTGCTAACACCCTTGAAAATGTTTGTGAAAATATGCTAACACACAAGTGTACAAGGTGATACACTTGGTGGTTGGCACATTTGAGCAAGGGTAAGGAGCTTCACCGGTGGAGTGTCCGTCCATAGAGTGTGAACAGTCCGACGGTGCCACCGATGCACTATACAGAAAAGATAGGGTTTCACAGAGCGTAACGAACATATCCAGTGGCTAAACCTAGGTGAACAGAGGTCACTATAAGTGATTGGATGCTAGTCTTGGTAGGACCAATGCGTTCGGTCAGTGGCAGCAGTAAGCAGTGGTTTCGGTCTCATGACCAGATGCTGGCATGAAAAAATGACCGAACGCTCGGGGCCTAAGTCCGGTCAGTTTCACGTATGATGACGTTGAGTGACTCGACGCTGGGTGTGTCCGGTCAGGCATGACCGGACGCGTCCAGTCATGATTTTTTGCTTCTGGTACCTTACTGGAAATGACCACACGCTGGTGTTGGTGCATCCGGTCACTTTGAGCAGCGTGTCCGGTCACTACTTAAATGTACTGATGACCATTGAGAACAAGCGATCAGCGTTTGAAGCCGATGACACATGGCAAGCATCGAATGACCGGACGCTAGGGTCCGGCGTCCGATTGATCTGATCGGCACGTCCGGTCACCCTGTGTTGTGCCCAGTGAAGGGGTACAATGGCTCTATTTCGTGGGGGCTTCTATTTAAGCCCCATGGCCAGCTCAAGCTCACTCTCTTGGCCATTTGCATTGACATAGCAACCTTGTGAGCTTAGCCAAAGCCCTCCCACTCATCTACATCATAGATTCAACATCTTTGTGAGATTGGGAGAGAATCCAAGTGCATTGCTTGAGTATTTGCATCTAGAGGCACTTGGTGTTCGTGTTTCGCTACAGGATTCACTTGTTACTCTTGGTGGTTGCTGCCACCTAGATGGCTTGGAGTAGCGAGGATCATCGAGCGGAGGTTGGTGATTGTTTCTAGCTCCGATCATGGTGCTTGTGAGGGGTTCTTGACCTTTCCCTGGTGGAGAGCCAAAAGGTACTCTAGTGGATTGCCCATGGCTTGTGTGATCCTCATCTTGTGTAGGTTGTGTGGCACCCTATTGAGGGTTTGGCGTGTGATGCCAATTAGCACATGAACCTCCAAGTGAGTGAATCACCACAACAAGGACTAGCTTGCCGGCAAGCAAGTGAACCTCAGTAAAAAATCATTGTGTTCATCATTTGATTCCGATGTGAATGGTCTTTATTCATATTCATTCTTGTGATTGATTGGCTCCTTCCTCGACACAGTAGTATAACCATCTTGCTCACTCTCTTTACATTACCTCAAACTAGTTATCAAGCTCTTTAGTGTAGCTAGTTGTGAGAGCTTGTTAGTTTAGTTACTATGGCTCTTTAGGTAGTCTTTGAGAGCACACTTAGTATAGTGATATAGCCATTGTGTGGTTAGAAACTATAGAAACTAGAATTGTGGTAGGTGGCTTGCATTTTTAGTAGGCTAGCGCAACACTTGCTTTGCCTCATAATTGTCTAACTAGTTTGTTAAGTGTTGTTGTAGAAATTTTTTAATAGGCTATTCACCCCCCTCTAGCTATTAGGACCTTTCATCGGTATGGACATCTCAGCTTCGACGCTCTTCGTTAGCTATAGAAGATGGTGACCAGGCTACCTCACATCGAGCACGTAGGTGAAATATGTGACAGCTGCCTGGCCGGGAAGCAAAGAAAGTTGTCGTTCCTAAAGATGGTGAAGTACCGCGCAGCAGAGACCCTCGAGCTAGTCCATGGTGACCTCTGCGGGCCGATCACGCCGGCGATGCCTGGTGGACAAGTACTTCATCTTGCTGGTGGATGACTGTAACCGGTACATATGGCTGCAGCTTCTGACCAGCATGACCGAGGTGGCAGAAGTGGTCAAGAAGTTCAAGGCGTGCGTGGAGGTAGAGAGTGGCAAGAAGTTGCGCGTGCTGTAGACTAATCATGGCAGCAAATTCACTTTGGTGGAATTCGCTGCGTACTGCATGGATTAGGGCATGGTGCGACACCACACCGCACTATACTCACCACAACAGAATGGCATGGTGGAGTGGTGGAACCAGACGGTGGTCGGCATGGCTCGATCCATGATGAAATCTAAGAAGATGCCAGCAGAGTTCTAGGGAGAGGCGGTGACCACAGAGGTGTTTATCCTCAACCACGCATAGAAGCAGTCAAGAAGTTCAAGGCACACGTGGAGGTGGAGAGCGGCAAGAAGCTACACGTGCTGCGGACTGATCACAGAGGGGAATTCACTTCGGTGGAATTTGCTGCGTACTACACGGATTAGGGCATGGTGCGACACCACACCGTGCCATACTCACCATAGTAGAATGCATGGTGGAGTGGTGGAATCAGATGGTGGTTGGCATATCTTGATCCATGATGAAGGCTAAGAAGATGCCGATGGAGTTTTGGGGAGAGGCGGTGACCACGGCGGTGTTTATCCTCAACCGCGCGCCCACCAAGGCCTTGAAGGGCAAGACGCAGTTCGAGGCTTGGCATGGACACAAGCTGAATGTGTCCTTCCTTAGGACATTTGGTTGTGTTGGCCATGTGAAGAACACCAAGCCTTACCTCGGCAAGCTGGAAGATAGGAGCACGTCGATGGTGCTCCTAGGCTATGAGGAGGGCAGCAAGGCCTATCAGCTTTATGATCCCAAGAGAGGCAAGGTGGTGATCTCTAGGGATGTGGTTTTTGATGAGACGGTGGCCTAGGAGACGCTAGAGAGGAGGTGCCGACCACTCCAGCACCTTCGTCATCGAGCGCATGGTCATCCACGGTGGTGGAGATGCTAGAGAGGAGGTGCTGACCACTTTAGTAATAGAGCCGAGCACTCCTAGGGCAGTGCTGAGCACTCTAGGAGGAGTGTTAAGCACTGTAGAGGGGGTGTCAAGTACTTCAGCAGCAGTGCAGAGCGCTCCAGCAGTAGAGTTGACCACTCTAGGAGTGGTGCCGACCGCTCCAGCAATGGATCTAACCACTCCGACAATGGTGGCGAGTGGTCTAGCAGCGATGCCAACCACTCCAGTAGAATAGGGAAGCCAGGGACCACTGATCGAGTTCACCTCCCCTTTGAGCGACATCAGCGAGTTTGTGGATGAGTTCCATGATGACGAGGAGGTTCGGTTCTGCAAGCTAGACAACATCATCGGCAATGCAGGGGCCACAGGCCTGGCTAGTCGGCTGCTCGATGATCCAAAGTTGCTCCTTGTTAGTGCCGAGGAGCCACCAATATTCGCAGTGGCTGAACGCGACGCCAATTGGTGATGGGCGATGTTGGAAGAGATGAAGGCCATCGAGGACAATGGCACATGGGAGCTGGTAGATCCACTGGTGGGCTACAGGCCGATCGGCTTGAAGTGGTCTACAAGGTGAAATAGGACGAGCGTGGTGCCATTGTCAAGTACAAGGCTCGGCTCATCGCCTACGGCTTTGTGCAGCATGAGGGCATTGACTTCGAGGAAGTCTTTGCTCTGGTGGCATGAATGGAGTCCATTCGCTTGCTATTGGCCATGGCAGCAGCAAAGGATTGGCATGTCCACCACCTCGATGTCAAGTCTATGTTCCTCAATGGTGAGCTCACGAAGATGGTCTTCATCAAGCAAGCTTTGGGCTTCGCCGTCAAGGGTGCTGAGCACATGGTGCTCAAGCTAAGCAAGGCACTCTACGAGCTGCGATAGGCCCCTCGGGCATGGAACGCTAAGATTGATGCCATCTTAGGTGAGCTTGGGTTCACTCGCTGTGCTACAGAGCACGCGCTCTACACACAGCGATGGGGGAAGGAGGAGATCATCGTCGATGTGTACATCACCAGAGCATGAGCAGAGGACATCGATGGTTTCAAGCCTGAGATGACAGCTCATTTCAAGATGAGCGATCTTGGCACGCTCTCCTACTACCTCAACATCAAGGTGAGGTAGGTGAAGCAGAGCATCTCCTTGGGTCAGCGTGCCTACGCGGAGAAGCTGCTAGAGCGTAGCAGCATGGTGGAGTGCAAGCCGTGCGTGACTCTAATGGAGGAGCGGCTGAAGCTGAGCAAGCATAGCACTGCTATAAAGGTGGATGCAACGCGCTACCAGATTATCGTCGATGGGCTATGCTACCTCACTCATACCTGACTGGACATTGCGTTCGTGGTTGGGTACGTCAGCCGTTTCATGGAGGACCCATGCGAAGATCACTGGTCGGCAGTGAAAAGGTTGCTGCGCTACATCAAGGGGATGCTCGATCAAGCGATCATCTTCCCCAAGAGTGGCAGCAAGGGAGGGTTGCAGCTCATGGTATTCAGTGAGGCACCCCCAAGGCAAAGGAAGGTGAGCCAGATCTCACTGTTTTCAGCAATGCGGACATGGCGGGCGATATTGATGGGCAACAGAGCACATCCGGTGTGCTCGTCTTCTTTGGAGTGGCCCCCATTGCTTGGCAGTCGCTGAAGCAAAAGATCGTGGCGCTATCGATGTGTGAGGTGGAGTACATCGCAGCGGCCATGACGGCATGCCAGGCTGTATGGCTGCACCAGCTGCTAGGCGAGATGACCGACGAGGAAGCTCACCCGCCAGCTCTGATGGTGGACAACTAGTCCGCCATCGCCCATCGCCAAGAACCCTATCCTCCATGGCCAGAGCAAGCACATCGACATGAAGTTCCACTTTCTCTGGGACTGCATCAATGGAGGGTAGATCATCATCGAGTCTATCGAGACCGACAGACAGCTTGCTGACATCCTCACCAAGTCACTCAGACGCCTACGGTTCATGGAGCTAAGGAAGATGATTGGCATGGATGAGGTCAAGGCATTGGGCTAGCAGTAGAATTAGGAGAAGAATTGTTAGACATAATCTACTACTCCCCATTCTCTCCTTGGTTGGAGACTGGTCGGCTCGGCCGACCACTCCCTGTTGGTAGTTGAGGACTGATCGGCTTTGCCGATCACACTACTACACAAACTTTACTGGAGGCGAGCATTTTCGATTTCCCACGGCGGGCAAAGCCGTCCGCCATGGCCTAGAGGCCACAGTAAATCATGGCTTAACCGCGGTGGGTGGCTTTGCCCGCCGTGGTTAACCGATTTACCACGGCGGGCGGTGTAATGTGCCCACTACGGTAAATATACTTTTACCACGGCGGGCACGTTACACCGCCCACCGTGGTAAATTATTTTACCACGGTGGACACCTTTTGTGGCCCACCGCGGTTATGTTCATTAGTCGTGGTGGGCTTTATTATTTGCCCGCCTCGGTAAATTATTTCCTGAATTAAAAAAATACAGCAGGCATATAAATTCAAATTCAAATCACATCCAGATTTCACAGATTAAACTTAAAAAGTATGTAGGCATTACACATGAGATAATATACATATATATACATTCACTTAGTCATTCTTGTCATCATTAATTCATTACATTTACATATTAAAGTCGTTATACATGCGCTAAGGTGTAATCCTACGGACGCATCATCGTGGGCCATTTCCTCAACCTCTCGTACTCCGGTAAAATCGCTAGCGGGCTGTTCTCATTGTAGAATGTACCCCCTTCAAGCATGCATTTGTCTAAGACAAACTTACATATGTCCGCCTTTGTCTACTTGAAGCTGTGTTGGGTGCTCTGCACGTCTCTCGACCAGTTCAATCCATTCTTGAGCACCCTCCAACTGCTGCTGTACTGCTTGCACACCCTCAGGAACTCACAGGCATAGAAGCCATAGGTTTGTGATCCTACCAGTTGTTTGGCACACTGCATGATCGATACAGAAGCATTACAACATAGGCATTAGAACGCATATGAACGGAAAGCACAATTAAACCTTTCAAATACTTACCGGAAAGTCGCATCTGATTTTGATGCGGTTCTTATGCTTAGCCTTAAAATTCTCTGTTCTTCGATCATAGCATTCAGGATCCTTCACGTACTCCTTATAAGCGCTATATGAAATGTACTAGTATTAGGTAGGGCATTAGAACGCATATGAGAAAACAGTTCAGTCACTTACACTCTGAGGCAATCTTCAAAGGCCTTGTGCCCTTTTAAGTTTGGCACTGTCAACGAATCAAATACATAGGCCCTACCATCCTGAGGGTAGATGATAAATGCAACCTAGTGACCCTCGAGGCCTTGGCTACGCCATTGAAACAAAATACAGGTTACGACGAGAAATAATAATTCTAGCTAGCTACCCACTTATCTCTACAGGCATGTCTTCGACTTACCCAAAGTGGTAGGCAGCTAGGATACACCCATTTCCCCTAATCTTCTTCATTGCTCCTAGTATGTACCTTGAAATGTTCAACTTCTCATTGTCCATCAGTTTCTTCCTGTGCGCCTCTCTCTGTCGCTTGGTCAAGTCTTTCATGGTTGGATGATTGTCATCTAGGTGGTAACCAATGATGATTCTTTGAGCAATATGCATTGGAGATAGATAGATAACATCAAGTTTTAGTTCCTTGGATATATAGGCCATCAACCTGCAAGGACAAGCCATCGTGGCATATATAAGTAGTCTTGACCGATTCAAAGGCAGGTGATATGTGAAACTCACAATTCATCACTTACATCGAGAACAAGGTGACTTGGGCGATGTCAAGGTCTTGTTCCTGCAGTAGTCTATACATGTCATGGAAGTCCACGGGGAGTTCTACATCATTGTCGGGCAAGTGGAAGTACTCTACCACAACCTTGACTAGAAAACCATGCAGGCCAGCTTTTGCCGCTTCCATGTACCAGAGATGAAGCCTCCTTGTCTCCCACCTTTCCTAGTCGACGAGTTGGGCCTTGGTTATCATGAACTTCCCATGCTCGTAATGGCTAGGGCAGTCATCTGATTCAGGAAATAGATGGAAAGGTGATCTCGGCCTGGGATAGAAATGTTAGTACCATATTATGGCAAAGAAAAGTTATTAGCAAATTATGCTCGCCGCTACCATACCTTTCGAACTCAAGTGAGTATGTGAGCTGCCCTTGGTCGCCTTTAGTCTTCGCCGATGGTGGAGGACAGTGGCTTGTGCTCGTAATGATAGCAGGTGATGTCTTTGCCCTCGGTTCCTCCATGCCTCCCAGTCCTTTGTTCATGCCCTTAGATGGACTGCCGAGAGGTGGAGGTGGACTTGTTGTTGTAGGAGGAGAATAAGGGTGAGGGCTTGTGCCTCCTGGTCCTTTGCTCGTGCCCTTAGACGGACTGCCGGGAGGTGGAGGTGGACTTGTTGTTGGAGGAGGAGAACGAGGGTGAGGGCTTGTGCCTCCTAGTCCTTTGCTCGTGCCCTTAGACGGACTGCCGAGAGGTGGAGGTGGACTTGTTGTTGGAGAAGGAGAACAAGGGTGAGGGCTGGTGCCTCGGGGTGAGTTCCTTCCCTTGTCATCCCCACCATTGCCTTCGTCATCGCCGTGATCCAGATCATCGGGGGGACAAGATCCGGCAATGGATGGTTCTGATGTTGGTGTCGCCATCAGCATAGAAGTCGGCGTCGAGAGAATGATCTCTATGTCGTCCTTGTTCCATAGGACTTTGGAACCCAAGGCAGCTCCAAGGATCGTTACCCCTTCTGCAGTTGGATATTCCATTTCAAATTCTTCATATTCGATCGCATACCATGTAAGTATCATGGCAGCATAGTTGGCAGGGATCTGGTCTTGGTTGAAATCTTTGATATCTTCTTTGGGGTGCATGTAACCCTCACCCATGGTCAACTTTTTCACCCTGCCGAACGGGATCATGAGGTGGACGTGCATGGGTTCCTGGATGTCATCGATGGGGTGCCTTGGGCGATCCTTAATCATCGGCAGTGGCTGACCTTGTGTCTTCCCTTATGGAACTTGAGGCACGGCCATGCTAGCCTAGCAAAGCATCTATGACCTCATCGACACCATATCTGGGTCATTGCTCGTGAAGGCTTCTTTTATGGACCGGCTGATCATTTCGGCCACGCCTTGATCATAGCCCTTCTGAAAGATGCCCTCCTTGTACCTCTGCCTTGATCGGTATGTGGCAGCGTCGAATTGCCATGACTCCACTGAGTTTTAGCTCATCTTCGACGACATGCCATGGACGCAGCCATGGTGCTCGGGGGTTCCCAGCGCTAGGGTCAGCAAGTCCTAGCCCCTGTGAACCTCATAGTTGTCCTTAGATTTAGCAACCTCGATGAGAGCCCTCTCCACCTCCTCGAACTTGGGCTCATTGAACTTGCTCGTGCCCTCCTTGAGCTTCTTTGGCTTGCGGGCATAGATGAAGTCCTGAGCCCTCAAGTCTACACCGTCGTATGGATCAGGAAGCCCAGCGACAGCTCTAGCCCTTTCTTCCTCCCACCACTAGGGCCTCTTACCAGCAAACCCAGTCATGCCCAAGTGGTGGGGGTGCAAGTTCTTCTTTGTGAGTGCGCTGAACTTGGTGCTCTTTGCCTCTGCTTCTTCTGTTGTTCTTTGTTTGCAGAACTCTTCCTAGTGATGTTCCTTCACCATAGTGTATTTGACACAGGGTGACTTGCCTAGCTTCAGGTAGTACCTGGTCAGCATGGACTTGAACTTTCTAAAGGCTCTTCCTGCCATGTGCATGACCCACTCCCTGCACTTATTCAGATCGGCGTCCTCGGGATAATGGAAGCTCCTCGTCACCTCACCCCAGATATGTGTCTTGTAGTCGACTGGGACATTGTTCCACTCCTCCCAAGTGATCTCCACCTTGTCCTTGACTATACATGCCACCTGGTTGCTGAACTTGGCAAGGACCATGGGTGGCGACAACAGGTTTCCCTCTGGTCCCACCTCATGGATCACATGGACTTCACCATGGGTTTCCCTCTAGTGCCTCCTGTGTTCCCCCCTTCTTAGCTTTGTCCTCTGACCCCCTAGACTTGCCTGAAGTGGTTGGAGATGGAGCGGGGGTTCTTTGTCCCTGACTTGTTCCTCCTCGAAATTCAATTCTCGAGGCACCACCAGCATCTATTCAGGGTTTGGAGACCGCGCACTTTCAACTTCGTCGTCCCTCGGTTGGTAGGTCGA